>NC_141075.1:22924602-22944602 GCF_041138505.1 Cibotium barometz | reverse complement strand
ACCCCCCCTCTCTCACGTGGACAACCGCCCCTCTCTCTAAGCGTACAGCTACCCGCTCTCTCTCTCTCTCTCTCTCTCTCTCTCTCTCACTCACTCATGTGGACAACCCCCCCTTCTCTCTCACGCGGAAAAGCTCTCTCTCTCTCAGGGATAACCGTCCACCCCCCCTTCTCTCTCATGTGGACGTTTACACGAACATCCGCGGCACTCTCTCTCTCTCTCTCACACACACACACGCGTGTATGTGCGGACCGCCCCCCCTCTCTCTCTCTCTCACACACACATGGATCGCCCGCCGCCTCTCTCTCTCTCTCTCTATCCCTTTCTCTCTCCTCTCCTTCTCTCTTTTCCTCTTTGTTCCCTCCCTCTCTCTAACGCCTCTCCTCTCTTCCTCTTTGTTCCCTCTCTCTCTCTCTCTCTCTCTCTCTCTCTCTCTCTCTATCCCTTTCCCTCTCTCTCTCTATCCCTTTCTCTCTCCTCTCCTTGTCTCTTTTCCTCTTTGTTCCCTCCATCTCTCTAACGCCTCTCCTCTCTTCCTCTTTGTTCCCTCCCTCTCTCTCCTTCTTCTCTCTAACGTTTCATTTTCAAAACCCTATTTTTAAAAAATTTATCTTTTTTCTCTCTATTTATATCTACTGCTTTATTTATATCTCCTCTATTTATATCATTTTCTTTTTTGCTCTGTTTATATCTCCTCTTCTTTTACTTATATCTTATAGGACTCTTTCTTTCTTGTTCACTCTCCTTTGAAGTGGTTTTATTTAGCAATCTCTTTCTTCTCTCGCGTGCTTCTTGCTTGTCCTCTTTTTTACACGTCGTCTCCCCAACTCGAAAGAGAGACACATGTGTCCTTGATGTTTAACGGTACCAAAGCAGCTACTGGGACTGTGTTGCATGTAGACCCTACTATGGATACCGTCCATCGAATTCGTTTGCCACTTGGTCATGTTGGCGTGTCAATAGAAGATGTTGAAGTGAGAGAAGAGCAACGAAAAATTGTGAGATGGTTGGAGAGAGAAGAGGAGAGGAAGGAAAGATAGTAGTAGAGCAAGTGGTGGAGGGGGTTGGGTTGGGCTGGTGGTGGGTGGAGATGGTGGTGGGTAGTAGAGCAAGTGGTGGAGGGGACTGGGTTGGGCTGGTGGTGGACGGAGATGGTGATGGAAATAGTTAGAGAGAGAGTGTTCAAGTAGAGAGAGAGGGTAGCCAAGAAAAGCTCCCTCCGCCGAGCTCCCTCGGTGACCATCCCCGTTAGGCTTGTGCTAACCGATTCGCCTTGAACTTTGTAGAACCCTTGTCCTAAGAACCATAAATCGATTTTGTGTTGGCCTTAACAAATCTTGAAATCTCTATTTTGCACAACACTTTCCTTAATATCTGTAACTATCACACAATTCTCTGTAATCTGCAAAGTCTTGTCCATTGTTGCCTTACTTGTTTCTTTCCTGATTACTATTGTTTGTAAATCATAAACTTCTTAGTTGTGTATACAAAAGTCTTGTAGTGTAGATTCTTTGTGAGCAGTTACATCTGCTTGTAAACTAGCTCTTTTGTTTGTCACAACTTGGATTTTGTTCTAGAGATTAAAAGAGCTTGTAAACTAGCTCTTTTGTTTCCACAACTTGGATTTTGGTCCAAAGATCAATATTAGTCACTGTTAATTGCCAATCTTTCTTTACCAAGAAACTATTTCAAACTGCATTAAGTGCTTATAAGCTCTTTTGAATATCAACCTTTGTAAGAGCAAACCTTATTATCCTATGATCTTCTTCATTGAACTGCAATGAATCTTAATCTCAGCACCAAGACTTGAGTTTTGCACACTTGTCTTGTGCGCTTTGCTTAGAGAGCTTTTGCAAAGCTCAGTGATGCTTCCAAAGGACAAATCAATTTTGCAAGAGAACTTCCCACCCCTGAAGCCTTGTATGCAAGTTAGGAGACCCTGTGTGGTGAACGGAGCACACTAGCTTACACCAGTGGACTAGGTTCAATTCCTAGCAGGGTTGTACGCTAAAATGTTTGCTAAAAGCTTTGTAAAATGTTTGTATTTTGCTGTCCTTTCAATCTTTTACAGCTTTTCATCAAAGTTTTGCAAGGTTGATCCTAATCACTTTCTTGATCTCAATAAACTCTCCAAATGGCTTCTAATTTGTCAAGTTTCATTAAGATTACTTACTATTCATAAGATAAGTACTAATCTTTTTTGTCAGTCATGTTCTTGATCAAGAAATTGTCTTAATGGCACTTAATCAACAAATTGTTGGCATAAACTTGCATTGTTGTCATTAAGATTTAATAATCTTGCATAAACTTTCAACACTATCCACTGTTTTCTTGAAGTTTGTAACAATTTTCTCTTAAAGGAACTAGAATCTTGCCAAGAGTAACGAAAAGTTGATCAAGCATCACTCACTGTCACCAAGATTTGATTCTACATAATAATCTTTGCAAGCTTCGAAAATTATGCACCAAGATTTTTGAAATTTGGCTTTGCAGAGTAAAATTTGTATAAATCTATAATTAAATTGCCAATTGCATAGTAATCTGTATAAAATCCTCAACATTACTATAATCTACACATTGGACTGCGCAAATATGACAGAAATGTTAACTACACTGAAATTTGCATAAAATCTTCAATCTGCACACTTCTTGATGAAAATTGCACCATTATATGCACATCAACCTTCAACAAACTGCTAAGATCTCCCAGAAACTAGGCAAATATAGAAGGAAACTAAGGTTTATGAATATATTAGATGAAAGGAAATACTATTCAAGAGGATTTAGCAAGAAAGTTCTAAGAAAATCACTCTAAAAATGTCTGGAAACCTTATTAAGATTCTCTTAAATCTATACTAGAAATTAGGGTTTCTGAAATATGTGATTAGCATATACTCGAGAATGATTACCATTAATTCCATTGCTAATCCACTTAAAACAAAATTTAACAAATTTAAAAACTATGTAAAAACACTAATTTGAAAATAGATGAAGCACGAATCACTCCCTAATCAAAACATCAAGATCTAAGCCAAGAGCTATGATACCAATGCAATGAAGGGATCATAACCAAGTTGAGATCTGGGAAAATGAATCTAAGCTATATGCATGAGAAGCCATGTGTTAACCCACACATGAGCTAGCTCCCATGAAAGCCCAAGGGTGGAGGTACCGTGTACTCCAAGAAGACAAGATGTCTATCATATCAAATGATCAAGAAGATATCAAAAGCGTATAATGGCTTAGACCAAGGTCACTTATGTAGTGCTTGGCCATTTCACACTGGCTAACAATATGTCCATGTCCCAAATCTATGCTCAAGGTCCAGGTACCTAGGCCCAAACCCATACATATGCATGTGCATATATAATTGCTTCATTACAATTCTAGTAAAATTTAAATAAATTAAATTAACTGAATATATATGTGTGTATATTTTTATTTACATTTATAAATATGCATATATATGTTGTTGTTCTTGTTGTTGTTGTTGTGTGTGTGTAATATATCTATCTATACTATTTATTACATATCTATTTATACTATTTATTATGTGCAAGTTTTGGGGAGGAAGTATGTCATGAGAAATTTTTTTTAATAATACAATAATATAAAGATATATAATAAATAAGTATAAAATATATATAGAATATAAATATACATCATAACAATATGTAAACATATAATAAGTAAAGATATTGAATAAATATATATATTTAAAATTTTATACTAACATAAATAAATAAATAATATTACATAAATATAAATAAAAAATAAAGACATATATATAGTAAATATATTATAAATATGATAAATAAAAATAAATAAAAATATAGAAATAACATAATGTAATTTATATATATATATAATAATATATATAAATATATAATTAATAAATAAAATAAAAAATAAAAAATACATATACTAAATATATAATCACATAATATAATATAATAATAATAATATAAAGCAATATACATGTAGTAAATATATGATAATATTACATTAATACTATTATGTATAAACACATTCACAGACACATAGGCACGCGTACACACAGTGATACATGTGCATGTGTATGTGTGTGTGCGTGTGAGAGAGAGAGAGAGAGAGAGAGAGAGAGAGAGAGAGAGAGAGTCTCTATATATGTGTGTGAGTGCGCATGCGAGATGGGTGTGAGAAGAGAGAGTGCATGCATTGTCGATCGCGCGAGTTAGTGGAGTGGTTAAGGTGGGTCTCGAGAGTCACGAGGTCATGGGTTCGAGCCCCCCTCTACAAGCTGTGGCATGTAGGGGGTGTGTTGTTCTATCTAGTTCCAGCAAAACTTAAAAAAAAAAAAAAAGAGAGGAAAAAAAGAGAGAGTACATGTACATGTGTATGTGTGTGTGAGAGGGTTGTGTGTGAGCATGTGCACGTGACAGAGACAGAGAAAGAATGCATGTGGGGAGTCACACATAGACAGATGCAATACAGATGGACACACACATACACACGTACAGACTTTTTTTTTAAAGAGTCAAAAATATACACACGTACAGGCAAATACACACAGGGCTATACAAACACACACAGAGGCGGTAGGTCACCTACTTCTTGTGGAAAATGAAATTGACCTTGAAAATGCGAGGCGGCTAATTTGAAAATTGAAAGGCGTTCCAAAAATGGGCGGCAGGATGAGAGCAGATCGACGGTGGAAGCAAGACGCCAGGACGGATGTCCCGTTGAGAAACCCGCCATTAATTCCAACCAGAACCCTAAATCGAAGCTCTCATCTCTCTCTCTCTCCGTCTGTCTGTCTCTCGTGTTGCCGCCGACATTCTCTCTGTGTTTTTTTCATCTCTGCGCTTCCTCATCAACAGGTATGTTGGGCGATAGGTCTTCTTCCGCTTCTGCGGCAGCCATTCTCAACAGCGTTCTGGAGAATATCAAGAACCTGCCAGCTTCCACCGAGTCGCTCTTCCCCCCTTCTGCTTCTGCTTTTGCTTCCGAGCCCTCTGCGAGCTCCGGCATTGACTATGGCCGCGTCTTCGGGCGCAAGAAGCCCGTCCACGACTTTCTCGGAGGAGGCCACTGTATGCACTTCAAGATTCTCTCTTTCTCTGCTTTCTGTGGTGCATTTCACTTCGATTTAGGGCTTTGTGTGATTTGTCACATTGCGCCTTTCCTTTTTTATTCATGCGGGGTCTGCGAAGCTACCTTTGTCAGAGCTTCTTGTGTCGCTGTGGAGCTTTGAGTGGTGCTTCAAAGTTGCTGCAATTGTGTAGCGGGTTTTGCTGTGTTGCTGTCTGTCTCTATCTTGCAATTAGATTTGTTATAGTTTCCCGTGGACCTTTCCCAGTGATTTGTCAGGGTTTTATGATTTTTCCGGTTTCAGTCGTGAAGGTGGTTATCTTCGGGGATGCTGACCTGGACTCAAACCCTTAAACCTGTTTGTTGTGATCGAGGGGTCGTAAAAGATTTGTATTGGGTTGGTCCAGGCAGTCCTTCAAATGAGCTTTTTGCTTGCATCTCAAGCCTAAATGCATCTGTATCTTGCTTTGTTTTCTCTGATGATTCTGGACTTTACTTGCTGAGTCCATTAGCTCTGAAATAACCTGCATTTCAATAGTGGGTAGTCTGGTTTAGGTGTCTACAGAAATCTGTACCTGCAATGGCGTAGCAGACCTTGCCACATGGAGAAATGGACAACCCAGTGTGCTCTGTATCTCCAGTGGTATATGGACCGCATGTGTACCTATTTGAGTTGCAACGGGAAGGGAGAGTGTGCTGAGAACTAGGTGTGATATCAGGTGTTGGCATGGTTATTATATTCTAAGCTGAGGGCTTTTCTTGTTTGTGAATGCTGGTGATGGCACTCAATTTTTACTTGCTTGTGATGTCTTGCCATCTTGTGTTTCCATTATTTCTGCGTTTTGATTGAATGCAACCGACCTGTGTGGGCTCTTGATGATGATTTCCTCAAAACTGTTGTGTTTAGTGTGTAGATCTGCTGGTGCTGGTCTTTGTGTTTGCGTGCACGTGCGTGCGTGCGTGTGTAGGTGCATGTGCATGTGCATGTGAGTCAAACCATGATTGATATTTGAGTGGTACTTTCAGCTGCTGATGTCCTGCTATGGAGAAGGAAGCACCTCTCTGCAGGATTTTTGGCTGGGTCAACAGTAATCTGGGTGCTGTTTGAGTGGATTGGCTACCATTTCATCTCGTTGATCTCGCTTCTTCTACTGATAGTTGTGGTGATTCTTTTTGCCTGGTCAAATGGAGCGGCCTTTCTTAACAGGTTAGTGTATCTTGGTGTGCAGATTAACAGTTCATTGCTTGGGCTTGCCACTCTTTCAGGTTTGTCATTTGTAGGTTGAAAGGCTGATGTTTGATATGCTTCCCATTTGAAAATTGCTCCAGAGTACCCCCTCCAGTTCCAAAGCTTGAGTTGTCTGACGAGATAGTGCTGAAGGTTGCCAAGACTCTCAAAATTGAGATCAACAAAATGCTGGCCATTCTTCATGAGATAGCGATTGGAAAAGATGTTAAACGGTTTGCCCAGGTAAGCCATGGGCGTTTTTCTTTGAGTTCTGTCTCTATTCCAGTGATTTGTGTCTTTTTTTGAGTAACTGGTTAAAGTCCAGCTTTGTGCCACACTCTTGAACTTCAACAGCAGTAACAGTGCCTGTGTTTGCAGCTTGTTGGTGCTCTTTCTTTGCTGGTATTGTTTGGAGGCTGGTTTCACTTTCTGACTTTGTTTTACCTTGGTAGGATCCTCTTCAGAATGTTGTTTTTGGTTCATGTCTCTAGGAAGCTGTGTCCTGTGTTGAGTTTTTTACAAGGGTGTGGTTTTTTCTCTTCTCAGCAATTGTTGCAGCACACACTCTCCCTATCCTGTATGAGAAAAATGAGGATGCCATTGATCGATTTGCCCAGAAAGCTATGAATGAACTGAACAACCAGTTCAAGAAAGTGGAAGCCTCAGTGCTGAACAGAATTCCACGGGGCCCAGCAGTGCAGAAGAAGTCAGAATAGATATGTATGAGGGAAGCTTGTGAAAGCGATTTTGGCTAGTTATCTTGGTCTGTTCAAATTTTGCTTGAAGGCAGCAACTAGAGGTCCATCTTTTTGCCTGTACTTAAATGGACATATCCTTCCATCCTCCAACCCAGCATCCCTCAGAGTCTGTTGAATTTTTGTAGTCAGGGTGGGGTTGTTTATCTGCCTGAAAAGGGGATTGGGTAGGTAATGTAAATGGATGGAGTTTTGGTTAGATATGCTGTATATGACCTAGCATCTCAGAAAAATGGCTTTGGCATACACCTGCAGCCCTGCAGATGGTATATTTAGAGTGCTCCCTGTAACAATGAATTATAAACCACCTACTCTCTTCTTTGTAGAGTTTATATCGAATGCTAAACGAGGGCAATGGCTCTTTATCTCTACATTTCTATAATATATTTTGTCGATGAGTATGTAGTACATATACATATATTTTGTACATATTATGTATAAAATTTGTATATCATATTCAATTATAATCTTAAGTCTTAATGTGAAAATTAATATGTAGATCTTTCAATTTTATAATACAACTATTAAAATAGCTTAAATTTTCGTATACATCTTTCTCTATACATTAATCATATATTACTTAAAGAAACTCAAATGGTTTTCTCTCAAGTTAAATGTTTACAGTGAGAAATCTGCATGCCACACATGCTTTATATAATTTCCAAGGTTTTTCAAAGCTACGCTTTTTTGACTTTACATAATTGGAGCAAGGGTGGCTTTGATATTATCAACGATCTAGTTTACTATAAGCTTTAATCTATTTATCTATTAACCATGGACAACTAAGGAACAAGATATTTTAATAATTTTAATATATAATTAGTATATTAAAACTAAAGGCTAAATGAGGGCCTCTTAATGTTGGACTTGGTTATTTGTAATAAACTTAATTAATATCATTGTTAGGATCTACAATAAAATTTAAATAACAATTTTAAGTTTCAAATCTTGATTTTAACTCAATATGTGAAGTATAATTTATTGTTTTGACTATGAACATGATTATAATTTGATAAATACATTTGAAAAAGTAATGTCTAATTGAGCAACTTGTTAGAGCTTGGTTTAGGTTTTTACACTTTAGGTTATAGTAGGTCCTCTATTTTGGGCATACCTCTCAATATTGAATAAAACAATCTTTTATATTAAAATGATGAAATGTGCTTAATGGAATCATTTGTCATATTAGTGCTTCAAGATGTAATAAAGAATAAGCTGTAATTGAGATTATTCTTGGATTTGGTCTTTTGGTTTCATGTTTAGAAAAACTAATGGTCTTGATTGATATCTGTGTAGTAGTAGTACAATATTTACATAGACCATTCCTTGAAGTCAGAAGTGTAGAAATACACTACAATGAAAGATGTTTCAATACAATTGAAAGCATTGAGTTGTTGAAAGAAGTGGAGAGTACAAAATCTTGAATCTTAAATACAAATTGAAGGAATTTGGGCAAGGAGCTTTAATGGTAATCTAGACAAACTTTGGATAAAGGAGGTCTTGCTTACACGAGTGCTCAAACACAACGAACTCTATGATTATGGGGTTTTATAATATCTTATGGTAGGTCGGTCATTGTTCCCATTCCATGTGTATCTGAATTTACTATAAAGTATGATCTCACAACTTGAACTCAGTTTGCTATTTAGTGTCCATAATGTGGTCACTTAATCCACACAAGCATGCATTATATTTGTTTGAGTGCCAGGTCTACATAAGCCATATCTTAATCAATTGGCCACACTTGGTAGTGTCTAAACTGAAAACTATCAGGGCTTGTAGGTTGGGCCATCTCTCCAAATCTTCCTTCTAATAGTAAACTTCCAAAAACAAGCTTTGCTTTGAGCTTATGCTTTGGTACCATGTAAGAATACACAACAACAAAAGTTAGATCAACACAATATAAAACTAGGAATTATAGAAAGAAGCGGACAATAAACAAAATTATTGGTTGCAAATTTTGTATTATAAACTAATGGCGTCCACCCATCCTTGTGCTTGAGTAAGGAGCTTTGATGACGTTCTAGATAGACTCTGGACAGAGGATGTTGGAGAGACGGAAGACTCTCTCACTTGTAGCATGAGTAGTATGATCCGTGTGTAGCTCAATCCAATGGGATTTGTATCCTTTTCGGAGCTAGGGATTCAACCCGTACCGGTGCACCAAAGCTTATCCATGAAAATGCTACGAACACCACTACCTTGACATAGACTTTACACACATAAGCTCAATCTTGCCATAACTCATTCACTCATCATCCCACTCATTCATGCATCCAATACAAGAAGAAAGCTAAGTTAATGCACACACAAGCTCAAAGCATACTTTATTCTCAAGCTCTTACTTCCCTAGCATTCACACAAACCTTGAAGCTTAATGGAACTTGAAATAAACATGTATTCTCAATTACTACTTAAGCAATGCCTTGCCCATGGATAAACTACAAGCTATGAATAAGCTTAAGCTTGAATCCACTACCACACAAAGCCTAATAGAGAATCCACAAGCATCCACAAAGAAGCATGCATACTAGAGAAATAGAGATGAGAAGAGAGACAATCATCACTCATTGCATTGAATTAAAAAAAGCATTGCTCATACAATAGTGTAGATGGGGAGAGAAGAGCTTGCACCTCTATGAAAAAGAGGGAGAGCTAGTCTCAAGAGAGCTCAAATATGAGTGTAGCCCAATGTGTCCCTAAGCTCTCAAATGAGTCACTTTTTATACTAAAACTCCTAAAACTCCCAAAACTTCCCATGTGGGATTATTCTTAAGCTCACTCCCACACTCATCTACAACTTGGAACTCTTTACAAGAGCCCTAAATAAGAATGTCAAGTCTCTTGTTTTCCTGCTTGCATCTTTGTGTTGCATCCTTGCATTGATCACCACTCGTCACGCAACACTCCCTCCTTCCTATTTTGCGCACGTCCTCGAGCGCGGTAGAAGCAAAAGCTGCAAAAAACAATGGATACAAGTAAAGCCTTTTATTGAAAAAAAAACCAGCAATGACAATCTCACACGTGAGCATACAAGTGAAAGGCTGGTTAGAGTTTTAAAGAGTGCTAAAAGAGGTGAGTAAATACTAGGCAAAGTGAGACTAGGTGGTAGATAGTGCTATGCAAAGGCAAGTGTGCTTGTACACCGCAGGTTATGACCGCAGTCTCAATGTTCCACAATTGTTTAAGTTATTCCTACGTGGCAACCCGACTTCTAAATATGAGCAATGGTGATTGGATCTTCTTTTTTTTGGGTGTGTGTGTGTAAAAGTTGAATAACGAGGAAGGTTCCATCCCAATGAGACCCAAGCAATGGCCAAGAGACCTCCGCCAAGAGAATCTAAAGGCCGCTAAGTATCTCAAGGGCGACAGATCCTTTTCTTTCTTTTTGACATAAGGAGTACCCCATGAAGATGAGGGCATCGGTCTCGAGGGCCCATAATATACCCCAGAGTCCTACCAGCATCCATCAAGGCGATAGAGTCCTTGAAGGTCTTTCTTAATCTTTTAGACGTCAGTGTTCACCCCATGGAAACCAAGGCATCGGCTCCAAGGTGCTAAGACAACCCCAGGTCCTACCAAGCATTTCACATGGCTGTAAACACGTCATGTCTTGATTCACTTGTATATATTTTTTAGGGCATGATTTTTCGTAAATTTTTTATTAATCCTAGCACCTAGCCTATACCTAAGAGGTAGCTACCACTAGGGATAACTAATATACTTCGAGAGCATAAGAACTTGGCATACTCCGTTGGTATATATTCTACACCGTCTTCAAATAGAAATATCTTCTACTAAGTCCTCTAAGAATCTAGAAATCACTCACCACATTTTAATAACTAATTTAAAACTTAAACCAGCCAACTGTGTGTGAACATGCAAACAATATATCCAAAAGTTAAAAGCGCATAAAGAACAAAAGATTATGATTTGAATACACATGTTGTAGTGCTCGTTGATGTTGTGCGTTTGCATTGATGCATTGCTGATGTTGTGCAGATTGCTTCTTTTTGCTCTTTGTAGGCATTGCGTGTCTCCTCCCTTCCTAATTTGTGTGCACGGTAGGTGGACTATTGGGGCGTGTTTGTATGCTCTTGTTTAGCTGAGATCTCTGCAAAATGTTTGTTAACAAACAAGAAAAGAAAAGAAAGGAATAAAATTTGTTATTGGTGCCAATCACCGAATATAGCCGAGGAAAAAAACCCAGTGGGAGAAGAGTGCCCTGGCATGTTGATCTTATTGTGGAGTTGATAAGTTTACCCTTGTACTGGTAGTGGATCCGTGTCCACTTCTATTGGAAAGATGGTATCAATCACTTCAGGATGCAAGGACAACCCTGTACAAAAATCGGCCTCTAGAGAAGGTGGTAGAGGAAGGAGTGCTTCCTCGCTAAAATATAGCATTGGTTCTATGGGAAGGTTAAGCAGACAATTTCGATTTTGGAACTGCTTAATATAGGTACTCATAGTGATCCAAAATTGACATGTTGAGGCTTGGGGAAGGAGGGCTTGCAAGATAGGTGGTTGCAAGTCATTTATGCATGTATCCCTCCATTGTTGTGCTTGAACCTCCTCAGGTAATCTACGTTGATTTGGTCCTCGGTCTGGTACTCTCACATTAAGAAGGTTTAATTTGTTTCATTAAGCCCGTGCCATATCGTCGAAAGTAAGAGCAGCATAGCCAACAAATGTGTGAAGCTTCTCCTAATACGAATCGTGCACACTCTTGACAATGTGGAAATGGGTGATGCTATTGATAGAATAAAGTGACAAAGTGATACCCACAGCAATTTTCAACTAAGGGAGCATAAAAGTACCTAGAATGAGTTTGAAAAGGAGGAGCACTATAACCCCCGCGATGTTCAGGTTGAGTACTATCAGGGTCAATGCATGGTGGACATGTATCTCGCCAAGTATCCATCAGGAGGTATCTGGTCGTAGAACAATGAAATTTAGAAACTTCAAACTTTATACACTCATATCCATCATTACAATCCCAATCAAAAACATTGTAGATAAGATCATCTCAAAAAGAACACAATCCTCTAAAGGCATAAGGAACCACATTAGTAAATGTGAGACTATTCAAACACTGATCTACCAAAGAGCTTCAATTGTAGTGTTAATGCCTTACCTTTGGTTTTGGGTATGTCCTTCTTAAGAGGTGGGAAGGTTAGCAATTGTCGAGGAATTTGAGCAAGATAAGAGGATTTAGGCATTGAAGTGCTAGAATCTATGCTCAAAGGAAACTCATGTAAAGTTGGATTTGTCTTAGGTACACAAGTTGATGGTGGAATTGTGTAACAAGGAGAAATTGGGACAACTGGTGATTCAATACATGTTTTGGGAATGTCAACACAAGGAGATTTGTAGGTGCTATCACAACCACCTATCCTATCTTGAAGAGGTTGTGTTGATTTTCTTTGCACCCACTGATATGGAAAACCAAGGGTGGATTTTGGAATCTTATTGATACACTCTTTTACCTCTAGTAAACCATGACATTTGGGAAACCAAAGTGCTGTTGCACCCTCATAATAGCCTTGTGCTTTAAGAACATGCTTTGGGACCCAATGAGTAACAATCTGAGGTTTAGGCTTGGAAAAGATGTGCTTTTTAGGAGGCTTAGCAACAACTAGGCTAGATGGTACAAGTTTGTATGCATCTTTGGGTAGCCAAATTGATAATTCCTTCTTGCCTGGCCTTCTTTGAGCAGTGACTAGAGTAGTTGGAACATGCCAGCCATGGCCCTCACTGGAGGACTCATCGATTATCCACATCATTTGTGTTGGAGCTTCAAGAGCAGATTTTGAAAGTGGGTTGTGTAAGGTAGAAACACCACCCTTTTGACATGATAAAGCTCGTGGAGTAGCAGATCCCAAGATGCAATCAGAATCAATTTGCAATTTGTATTGTCTATTCTTCCAATCTAATGAACAATTGGTAGCACTTAACCATGATCGACCGAGAACAGCCTCTACCACTACCTTGGACTTACTTGCCACATAAAAGGAAATGACATCTGGTGATCCTGAATGGACATCATAATGACACATTTTCCCTCTATAGGGTTATCTTCACCTGAGAAGCTTCGTAAGTCAATAGGAATGTGCACAAGTGTTGGTTGTCCCAAGGCTATCCATGTGTGAAGCGAGAGAACATTATAATCTGCAACCAGAGTCAATTAAGGCAGAGACAAAGTAGGTAGTCTCATGAAGATGAAGACACACTTGAATATTGAAAGGATCGACATATTGTTCATCAGTAGCCAACTGTAAGGCCAACATAGAAGCCTTGCGACGCTCCTTGGCTTTTGCAACTCTAGCTTTAGTCTCTTCTTGAGCCTGACGTTTAAGTAGGTCATGTGCTTCTTTCTGTGTGTGTGCAGCATGCATTTGTTGAAGCATGGCTTCAGTTAATGGTTCATTGTATTTCTTGAGACGACTTCCATTAATGAAGTTAGCTCACCTTCTAGTGTCTCTAAACGCACTGCACTACTTGGAGTAAGCTCATTAATCACAAACGGTCCTAGGCCACATTTCTTGAGCTTTCTCTTATGCTTCTTAAGTGTGTACAAGAGCACAAGGTCCCCTTTTTTGAATCGGCCAGTTGTTACATTTCTATCATACCATTGCTTTTGTCTCCTCTTCTGGGCATACATCCCCATTACCGCCAATAAGCGGGTCTCATCAAGCTTTTCCAATTAATCAATGCGTTGTGAAAGCTCATGACCAGTCCAGTCCAATTGTTTAGCAACTCGTAGAGTAGGTACAAGAAATTCAATGGGAAGAATTGCATCTAGCCCAAAAGCAAGCTCAAATGGGGTTGTGCCCACAGATGTTTTATAGGCTGTCCTATATGCCCAAAGAACTTTTGCTCCCAATCAGTCCTATGTCCCTCAACAATCTTTGTAAGTGCTGTGCAGAGAATCTTGTTAGTACTCTCAGCTTGTCCATTGGTCTGGGGATGATAGGGTGCAGAACGCTTGTGAATTACCATAACTCTATGACCTCATTCACAAAGTGCACACCTTGATCACTAACGATTTCAATAGGTAAGCCATAGCGTGTAAACACGTACTCATACAAGAACTTGGCTGTGGTTCTGGTATCATTTTTAACTGTAGCCTTTGCCTCTACCCATTTGGTCAAATAGTCAGTTGCGACTATAATATATTCTGCATGCGTGTGACGAGCTGGAGGTTTAATGGGACCGACAAAATCAATACCCCATTTTGCAAAAGCACGTGTGCTTAACATAGGCCGCAATGGCATATTGTCCTTTGTGATGGGAGGTTTGGTCCTTTGACAATCGTCACAACGTTTTACATATTCTTCGGCATCCATTTGTAAGGTTGGCCACCAAAGCCCAGACCACCTAATCAACTTAGCTGTGGTATTGCCCAAAAAGTGTCCACCCCCAACGCCTGCATGTGCATGAGTCAAGATCTTCAAGTAGTCAGCTTCACATACACACATGCGTAAGTTGCCATCCTTGCCCCTCTTGTAGAGTTGGCCCTCTATCAGCATATAGTTTGCCGCTTAAACTTCAATAGCATGCTTTTGATATTTAGGAATTTTTTGATCAGTATGACCATGTTGAAGATAGTCCACAATATACTTACTCCAACTTGGCGTAGTTGAAATTTGGAATAATGTGACATTATGAATTGGCTGTTGTATTTGACATGAAGCACAGTTACGAACAAATTTTTCAGCATCCACATGCATGGTAGGCCACCATTGCCCATCCTGAGATATACGTCGCACACAAGTAGTAGCTGATGCATGGATTCCACCGATACCCACATGTGCCCATTCCAAGATCTCCTCATATTGGTCAGGGTTAGGTATAAGCCGCAACACTCCATCATTACCCTGACGATATAATCTCCCTGAGATTAACTTGAATGGTCACCATAGGTCCACATTAGGACCCGCTAGTTGTATCTGCCCACTTGTCAAAATTTCTAAGATGGATTCAGACCATTTAGGAGCTGTCTCTACAAGGAAAAGTGTTGAATCTAACATATCATCATCCACACCCACAGGAGCTTCGCCAGAGGTGATTCGAGACAAATGATCTGCCCTAAGATGAGTTGTTCCTTTTCGGACTGCCACTTCAAAATCAAACTCAAGAAGGATGACAAGCCACCTCACAATCCTTCCAGTTGCACAAGGCTTATTCACCAAATATAGCAATGCTTGATGGTCCACAAAAAATATGAATTTGTTTGCCAAAAGGTAATGGCGAAACTTTTTCACTGCATATATCATGGACAAACCTTCTCTTTCTGTTGTGGTATAATTCTTCTCAGCATTGTTCAACTGTCGACTAGCATATGAGATTGGGAAATCCTTATTATGTTCTCCCGATTGAGCCAAAATACATCCAATTGCAAAGTTTGAAGCATCAATATGGACATGAAAGATTTGGTTCCAATCTGGTGCCCGTAAGATGGGTGCAGTCACTAATGCTTGCTTCAACTTTTCAAAGGATTCCTCACACTCATCAATCCAATTAAACTTTACAAGAAGAGCATATAATGGTCTGGCTAGGACATCGTACATGTAGATGAATCGACGATAATAGCCACAATGTCCCATGAATATTTGTACCCCTTTAGGGTTGATAGGCTGAGGTAATGAGACAATGACATCAATTTTATCCATATCTGTTGAAATCCCATTGCGAGAAACAATATGGCCCAAAATTTTCCCTTGTCTTACCATGAATTTGCACTTGTCAGGATTCAAGCATATACGATAAACTTGACACTTTTGAAACACAAGTCTGAGGTGTTCTATATGATCATCACGCTTTTGTGAGAACACATAAATCATCCATGAAGATCTCAAGAAATCGCTTAAGGTACTTCTGGAATACATGACTCATTAACTGCTGAAAGGTTGCTGGTGCATTTGTTAGACCAAATGGCATAACACGATAGGCAAAGATGTCATCTTCAGTAGCAAATGCTGTCTTGTGTTGATCCTTTGGATCAATTGACACTTGATTGACCGGAGAATCCATCCAAGAAACTATATGCCTTTTTCCCTGCAACTCATTCCAGAACATGATCAGTGATTGGAAGTGGGTAATGATCACATACAATAGCTGCATTTACCTTCTTGAGGTTTACACATACTCGAAGTTTTCCATTTTTTCTTGGGCACCACTACAATAGGGGAGACCCATTCAGTGTGTTCAATCTCATAGATAAATTCTGCCTCTAAGAGCTTGTCTATTTCTTCTTTTATCTTTCGTGCAAAATTCTCATTGTAAGTATAAGGACGTTGCTTGGAAGGCTTTGCATCCTCTCGCAATGGAATTGTATGCTGACATATGCTTGGATCAACTCCTTTGAGGTCTTTATAACTCCAAGCAAAAACATCGCGATACTCCTTTATTGTTTGAATTAATAACTTCTCCTCATCTAAGGACAAGTCTGTGGCAATCCACACATAGCGAGGCTCTTCTCCTGGCTTAGCGATATCAAATTTTTTGCATCTTCTGGACTATCATATGAAACCCCTGGCATGCTTGGCTTTTATCGCATGGGCTGTTGAAGAACAATCTTCCGATCTTGAAGAGTGTACTGTGTGAAGTTGGGGGGAACATTGAGACCTTGTTCTTGTCCACTTGAGTCGTCACTCATTGAAGACCGTGCGGTTTTGAGCTCTCCTTTGCAATCTTGCATCAGATTTTTTTGTTCAACCGTTATCTTTGCACTTCCGACATTCTCTTTTGAGTCGGTTTTAGACTTGAGTTTTGGTTTTTGTTTCTTTGTTTTTTTTATACGATTTTTGCTAACAGTTTTTAGCTTTTCTCCTGGTTGGAATCCATCTGATCGTTTTACTTGGTCTTTGATACTATCTTGTGCTTGGACATAGTATAGATATCCATTCTTTCCTGAGAAGTGAGGTGGTGGTCGAGAGTGTTCATTCTTAAACTCCTCCTTTTCTTTTTGTAGTCTCTCAAGTCGTTCCCTCTCATCTTGTTTACGGATTCTCTTATGGCTCTTACACAATTTACGTTTAGGTCGGCTTCGAGGGATCTCTACTTGAACCTCCCTTCCTCTCAAGAGCAGGCGTGCCTTTCCTAACTCTTCCTCAGGGATTATCACATCATTATCAAAATCAGAGTCCCATCCATCTTCCTTATCAGCATCATTGCAGATTCGAGTGTTAAATCCTCCACTGAGACTTCCTCTACATGCAGTGCTGTTGTGGATGCATCCCCATAGTACAAAACATCTAGAAGGTCTTGTGGTTGTACCATTCGTATAGGAATAATGTCATATCCATCTGAGTCACAAAATTGAATTGGCTTAGGTAAAGCACATGTCGATAATGTTGCAAGGACATGACTCCATTCTAGTGGATCAATTAAGTGCTCAGGGGAAGGGTTGTGGAATGTATGCCTCATCTGATACACTTCGATTACCCTTAAGTCTCTCAGTGTTGAAATCCCTACATGAGGCTCCACACATCCACAGATCTTCTCGCCCATCTGACAATGTAACTCTTGAGCCCTCAGATGAACCAGAATCAAACTCATCTATTGGAGACCTTGTTACATCACGATATGAGTGATTCTTTAGGTTGACCCTTGTGATGAGACAGAATCATGTCGGAGGTACAAATAATTGTATCCCCAATCTTGAATCATTTGAAATTGTCGCATGAATGGTCTACCCAATATCACTTCATAGTTTGGATGTTTTCCAAAATCCACTACTGCAAAGGTGTGCTCATATTCAATCCCACATGTGGTGACCAATATGTTCTCAAGCAGCCCAAGGGGATGTTCTAAGCTTCCATTTGCTACTAGCTGCAAGCGCATCCTGGTACTCCTAATAGCTGGTTTGCCCCACTTTTCCCAAATGGACCTTGTCACAATGCCCACTCGTGCACCACTATCAAGTATTGCAGTTGAAGCTACTTTTCGCACTTCTAATGGGAGGGTAGCATTTCCCTGATCGTCCTCACAAAATTTTCCTACTTTGTTGATAGGAACTGGCATAACATGCTTTGTCTCAGGGTGTATAGTACAATGATGGTGACCCTTTTGTAGCAATACCTGCTCTGACAAACATGTGGCAATATCATTCCACAACTCAGGTTGAAGCTTTATCAAATCAAGCAAAGGTAAGGTACAAGCCACTGGTGCTGACAAAATAGCTTGCACGATACCCATATCCATCTCCTTTGTCAACCTTCTATGCATGGAGGGTATTCTCAAGGTTTGAGAACAGTTCTCATATTCTCCTAAATATGATGGTAAGGATTTCATTGTATGCTTACTTCTAGGAGAAACAATTGTTTGAACTTCCTCCTGGATGCTTGGGCGTCTAAAGTTGTTTTCTGTGCCCCTGGTAAAATCCACCTCAGAGAATGGAGGTGAAATAATAGAGGACATATTCTCATTAACTTTCTCATGAACTGCTGCCCACATCTCATTTGCCATGTCCTCGTTAGCATCAATAACTTCATCATTGCATGGGAAGGCAAGGCTAGGTGGTGGCAGAATACCTACTTTCAATGGGGTGGCAATTGGTGCAGACTTCTTGCTATGAGATTGTGAGATGAGCTCACTTTTCATTTCCCAACTTGATGACACTTCTGGTATGGTTTCTAATGTTGGCTTAAGAGAGGTTGGGCCCCGAGGGATAGGTGGAGGTGGTCCCTCAAGTATTGATTGAGCTTCCCTAATGAGTTGCTGATGTACAGCTAGATTGATCTTCTCCATGAGGGTTTGGGTATTCTTGAAGCTTCTTGGGTAGCTCAGATAAAGCTGCAATGCGACTTCTATGAGCATCAATGATAGCATCTAGAGTCTCATTCACCTTATCCACAAAAACAGAACCCCCAGAACTATCCTCGGTCGTACTAGCCTCATCTTGTTTAGCACTAGGCCCAGGTTGAGGTTGATGCTCCTCATGCACTTCTTGGGATGTAAAAGTTTGATCCCTCATGTTTTGTTTATAGACTTCTTGAGAACTAGTGGATGCACTCTTAGTTTGCTTGTTGCGGTTCTTTTTCCTCCTAGTGGTCCTTTTTCTATTGGAATGTAGGGTCTTGTCCACTAGATTTGCCTTTGCATCCCTAGTTCGAGGTGTCTCATCAGTTTGCATTTCGGCATTTCGTGTCTGTGATCTAGTCATGACTCTAAGTGGCACGACATCCTCATTCTCTGATGAAGGTGGCGATGGAACTGCCCCTACAAAGTTGAGTGAGACCTTTGGTTGAGAGGTGCCTCCCTCATGTGGTTTCAGCAAACAATCCTTTGGGAAGTGTTCTACACAACACCCTAGACAATATCTTTCAATTGGTGGAAACTGTGGTACTGTTGTATTGGATCGAGCTGCTTGCCTTGAGCGATGTGGACAATCACGAGCCCAATGGGGTTCTCCGCACTCATAACAGGGGCCCATTAGTTTGGCTTCTACTTTCCTTTGCTGCCATTGACCTGAGGGGCTTGGAGTCCTAGGTTGGTAGCCGCCAAGCAACATCAAAGAATTTTGTTCCGCTGGGCCTCCAGTGCTTGGCTTGGATATGCGGGACTTTTAAAGAGATTTTCCTTGGATGAATATGATGCATATTCCTCCTCCACATAGCCTGGGTTTACCAAGTCTCTACACATATTTGAATTGTCGTAGTCAACAACCCTCACAGGAGCAGTCCCAGGAGCAGGAGGTTGAGCTCCAAGAACAGGTCGTGCTTGCTCTTGTGCCATCGGTGGCTTACGTTCAAAATTAGTATAATGTTGATGCATTTGTGGAGTCACTCCACCCCTTTTCTGCTCACGCTCCTGTCTCATTCTTGCAATGCGAGTACATTCCTGTGTGGTGTGGGTAAAGTTCCAAGCACAGGCCTGGCACCACTTCTTTGTGGGTTGGTTTGATGAGGACCATACTTTTGCTTACCATAGACAGTTGGCAAC